>NW_028254712.1:0-39060 GCF_964263255.1 Lissotriton vulgaris | reverse complement strand
GTGTGAGTGAGTGAGAGTGAGGGTGAGTGAGAGAGTGAGGGTGAGTGAGGGGTGAGTGAGGGTGAGTGATGAGGGAGTGAGTGAGGCGTGAGGGTGGTGCAACAGGTTCCCAAACCTTTGACTGCGATTTCTTCAGAAGTGCTGGTCCCTTTGTGTTCTGTTTTCTTACGTTTCAGTGTTTGCAGCACTCTGTTTCAGTCAAGTAATGGCCGTCAGCCAGGCAGGATTAGATGAGGCCCGGGCGGTGACATTCCTGTGCGGTTTGGGGGTTTAATCGCGTTCATTGTTGTCTCCATCGCGGCCATCAGAAGCACAGATATTTCTGCTCGCCATTGGAGCCGGCTCCGACATGGAGATCAAAGCAAGGTGGGGGGGAGGAAGCAGAGGGGGGCGCCGAATGCAGCATTGTAACACGGCGGGGCAGGGGAGGGGGCGGAGAGGGGAGAGGTGCGACACGGCAGGAAGACGGAAGGAAGAGAGGGGAGGGGGGTGGAGAAATGTAAGTGCAGGGGAGAGTGGGTGTGGACGAATTTATTTGGCATGTCTGCAGAGCACATTACCTCCTGCACCTCGTGTATATGGAGAGTGCAATCTGTTGTCACTAAATGTGCTATTTGATGGTAAAAATGAAGTGGTGCTGGGGGAAACAAAAAAGAAGCCGGAGGGAAGAGAGGGGAGGGGGGAGGAGAGCGAAAGGATCGGAGACACGGCGGGGTAAAATAAACAAAAAAAAATGCGGAGGGAAGAGAGGGGAGGGGGGAGGAGAAATGCGACACGGCGGGAAGGGGAGGGGGCGGAACGGGGGCGGAGAGTCTGCAGAGCACATACCTCCTGCACCTCGTGTATATGGAGAGTGCAATCTGTTGTCACTAAATGTGCTATTTGATGGTAAAAATGAAGTGTGCTGGGGCAGGCTTGTTGTGCCAAAGGCTCCTAAAGAGCTTCAGATGGATATATTTGCTTTTGTGCGGTGCTTTTGCAGAACGGCAACTGTTAAACCAACAAGTTCCCAAACCTTTGACTGCGATTTCTTCAGAAGTGCTGGTCCCTTTGTGTTCTGTTTTCTTACGTTTCAGTGTTTGCAGCACTCTGTTTCAGTCAAGTAATGGCGTCAGCCAGGCAGGATTAGATGAGGCCCGGGGGTGACATTCCTGTGCGGTTTGGGGTTTAATCGCGTCATTGTTGTCTCCATCGCGGCCATCAGAAGCACAGATATTTCTGCTCGCCATTGGAGCCGGCTCCGACATGGAGATCAAAGCAAGGTGGGGGGAGGAAGCAGAGGGGGCGCCCGAATGCAGCATTGTAACACGGGCGGGCAGGGGAGGGGGCGGAGAGGGGAGAGGTGCGACACGGCAGGAAAGAAGGAAGGAAGAGAGGGGAGGGGGTGGAGAAATGTAAGTGCAGGGGGAGGTGGGGTGTGGACGAATTTATTGGCGATGTCTGCAGAGCACATTACCTCCTGCACCTCGTGTATATGGAGAGTGCAATCTGTTGTCACTAAATGTGCTATTTGATGGTAAAAATGAAGTGTGCTGGGGGGGAAACAAAAAAGAAGCCGGAGGAAGAGAGGGGAGGGGGGAGGAGAGCGAAAGGATCGGAGACACGGCGGGTAAAATAAACAAAAAAAAAGCCGGAGGGAAGAGAGGGGAGGGGGGAGGAGAAATGCGACACGGCGGGAAGGGGACGGGGGCGGAACGGGGGCGGAGAGGGGAGAGAGAGAGTAGGCAAGGGCAAACAAACACGGACGTGCACGCGCCCGTGACTTTTAAGGTCAATGCGCATGCGCATAAGCTTAATGCGCATGCGCATTGACCTTAAAAGTCACGGGCACTGCAAGGAATCGCCACGATTCCTTGCAGTTAGATAAAGAGAGGATGAGCCCCTATAGTCTCGCTTGCTCGATGCGCATGCGCATCGACAGGCGAGACCTAAAAATGACCGAAAAAAAACAAAAACATTTTATATCAGGTTGATGCAGTTCTAGAGCATGGGAACTCACAAACTTTCTCTGAGGGGCCAAATTTAAAGTGTGGTTTGTGGTCGAGGACTGCACCGGTGGAGGCGGGGGTCAGTGGGGGAGGGGTGAGAGGCTAGAGCAACAAAAACAACTATGACCATGAGGTTGAACACAGGTCCTTCAGCGACGCCTTCGTCCACGTAGCCACCAGATCTTTCCTTCTTTCTCTCTCTCTCTCTCTCTCTCTCTTCTCCCTCCCTCTCTCTCCGTCTCCCTCCCTCTCTCTTTGTCTCCCTCCCTCTCTCTATCTCTCTGTCTCCCTCCCTCTCCCTGTCTCCCTCTGTCTCACTCACTCTGTCTATCTCTCTCTCCCTCGCTCTTTCTCTGTATCCCTCCCTCCCTCTCTCTCCATCTCCCCTCCCTCTCTCTCCCTCTGTCTCCCTCCCTCCCTCTGTCTACCTCCCTCCCTCCCTTTGTCTGTCTCTCTCCCTCTTTCTGTCTATCTCCCTCTGTCGCCCTCCTCCCTCTGTCTTTCTCCCTCTGTCTGTCGCCCTTTGTCTGTCGCCCCTCTGTCTGTCTCCCCTCCCTCTGTCTCCCTCTCTCTCTCTCTTCTCCCTCCCTCTCTCTCCATCTCTCCTCTCTCTCCCCCCCCCTTTCCCTCCTCTCCCTTTCCCTCCCTCTGTCTCCCCTTCCTCTGTCTCCCCTCCCTTTGTCTCCCTCCCTCTGTCTCCCGCCCTATCTGTCTCCCTCTCTCTCTGTCTCCCTCTCGCTTTGTCTCCCTCCCTCGGTCTCCCCTCTCTCTCTGGTCTCCCTCTTTCTCTGTCTCCCTCCTCGGTCTCCCTCTCTCTCTGTCTCCCTCCCCTCGGTCTCCCTCCCTCTGTCTCCCTCCCTCTGTCTCCCTCCCTCTGGTCTCCCTCTCTCTGTCTCCCGCTCTCTCTGTCTCCCTCTCGGCCGTCTCCCTCCCTCTCCCTCTCTCTCTCGTCTCCCCGCTCTCTCTGTCTCACTGTCTTTCCCTCTCTCTCTGTCTCCCTCCCTCTCCCTGTCTCCCTCTGTCTCACTCACTCTGTCTATCTCTCTCTCCCTCGCTCTTTCTCTGTATCCCTCCCTCCCTCTCTCTCCATCTCCCCCTCTCCTCTCTCTCCCTCTGTCTCCCTCCCTCCCTCTGTCTACCTCCCTCCCTCCCTTTGTCTGTCTCTCTCCCCTCTTTCTGTCTATCTCCCTCTGTCGCCCTCCTCCCTCTGTCTTTCTCCCTCTGTCTGTCGCCCTTTGTCTGTCGCCCTCTGTCTGTCTCCCTCTCTCTCTCTCTGTCTCCCTCTCTGTCTCCCTCCCTCTCTCTCCATCTCTCTCTCTCTCCCCCCTTTCCCTCTCTCCCTTTCCCTCCCTCTGTCTCCCTTCCTCTGTCTCCCTCCCTTTGTCTCCCTCCCTCTGTCTCCCGCCCTATCTGTCTCCCTCTCTCTCTGTCTCCCCTCTCGCTTTGTCTCCCTCCCTCGGTCTCCCTCTCTCTCTGTCTCCCTCCCTCGGTCTCCCTCCCTCTGTCTCCCTCCCTCTGTCTCCCTCCCTCTGTCTCCCTCCATCTTCTGTCTCCCTCTCTCTGTCTCCTCTCTCTGCTCCGCTCTCTCGGCTCCCCTCCTCGGTCTCCTCCCTCTCCCTCTCTCTCTCGGTCTCCCTCGCTCTCTCTGTCTCCCGCTCTCTCTGTCTCACTGTCTTTCCCTCTCTCTCCTGTCTCCCTCTGTCTGTCTCTGTCTGTATCCCACCTTGTATCTCCCCTCTAACTGTCTTCTTCCCCTCTGTCGCCGCCTTCCCTCTGTCTTACTCCCTCTGTCTGTCGCCCTCTGTCTCCCTCCGTCTCCTTCCCTCATTGTGTTTATCTATAACTATGTCACCCCCTCTTGCCTCTTTTCCTATCTTCTCTCATCAAACATTTCTCCCCCCCTTCCCTTTCCCCCTCTCCTTTTTTCTCTACTTCCCACTAAGTCTCTTAGTTTTTCTTTTTGGCTCTGTCTCTCTCTTTATCTCATCCTCTGCCTCTTACGTCTCCCTTGGCCACAACATGGAGGAGTAATTACATTTTTCACTACAACATTGTCAAAATCGAATTTTCATTTTTCCCCATTTTTAGTCATATTCAGCCAAATGCATCAAGCGTCCATTTTGCGATTCCTTATTAGCGAAAAATAAGGATTCATCTAATAAGGAATAGCAAAATGCTATGCATGAAGAAATCTCATAAAAAATAGCGATTTCTTAGAATTCCTTAATTGCGCAGTCGCAATTAAGGAATACCTCCCCATTCATTCCTAAGGGCCTAGAGGCCCATAGAAATGAATGGGAAGACAATCTCAATTTGCGAATCGCAATTAGCAATTCGCAAATTGAGATTGCGATTTCATGGGTGCAGCGGTGTCCAAAGGACACCCTGTTGCACCCCTGAAATTGATCTGTGCACATATGTTGCGCACACACATGCCCTTATGGAATGTGTGTGCGCAACATGAAACCTTGAATAATGCACTTTAGTGCATTTTTCAAAGTTTTAGCAAATTACCATGAAGTTGTACTTCGTGGTTATGTGCGTGCCCAATTAGCGAATTCGCTATTTTTTAAACTTTCATGCATTGCATTTAAGGAATCTCAATTTGAGATTCCTTAAATGCAATCAATCGCAATTTAGCGAGTTCTCAATTTGGAATTTTTGCATTTGGTATGATGCATCCCAAATGCAAAAATACCGGTCGCAAAGGGGCAGATTCTGAGAATCTGCCCCTTTGCGACCGGTTTTTAGCTTGATGCATCTGGCTGAAAGTTCTTTAAATGTAGTTATTTCAGTCCTTAGTGTTTTTTGCTGAGTTTTTTCACTGTTAGCTGTATACAGCATTCTCCCCATTTCACAAACAGATGGAATTTAATAATAAAGTTTACATTTCTATCCGGTCTGTCACTTCACAGTTTTTAAACTGAGAATGTTTGCACTAACCCCGCTCCCCAAACGCCCCCACCCGCGCCCCGTAGCTTTTTATCTGAATGTTGTGGCCTGCTGTGAGAGACAAAAGCTCCCGTCCCCTGCCTAAGACTTGCTAATTGTGCTGCTCACCTCCTGAGGCCTGGGATCAGGGCCGGACTGGCCGTTGTGGGCACCGGGCAATCCCCCGGTGGGCCGCAAGGGTGGGGGCCGGTTTTAGGCCCCTGGGGGCCGTTTTTGTTACTTGGCCGTTTTTGCAGCCACGCTGCAAAATCGGCTGTGTAACAAAATCAGCCAAAAACCGGCACTGGCACAGAGCTTTGCCAGGGCCGGTTTTGGTTCCCAGTCCGGCCCTGCCTGGGATGGGCGGAGATGCTCCATGCTGTGCCTCCTCTGCCGGCCCATTGTCATTCTGCCCATGGCAATGAACCGGCCTCACTCTGTGACCTGCTGAGAGTCACACTCGGCGCTGTAGCAGCCTTTCAGGTAGGAAAATCGGCCCAGGTATGTGGGCCCATCCTCTAGAACCGGGCCTGAATCCAGGGGGGGGCAAGCGCCCCCTCTTGCCCCCCCCCTGCGGACGCCCATGTAACCACGCATGCTTTACAACGCATACGTGGTTACCACTATAACCTTTACCACGCATTCCTTTACTACAAAATACGTAGTAAAGGAATGTGAGTTAAAGGTCCAATAAAAAAGAGGGGGCTTGGGGGGGATGGAGGGGTATCCCCCCCCAAAAAAAAACGAGCGGAAAAAAAGGAGAAAACTTACATAAAAACGGTCTTCAGTGCCCCTGTCATCAATGAACGAGCCTCCACAACGTCGTAGCGTAGCGTGTCCATCATAAAAGAAGTCCTTTTTTAATTTTCTAAGACGTGTTTTGACGCTTGTTTCTGTGGTTGGTGGAAGTAAGGGCTGCTGATGAAAGGCGTGCAGGTGTCAGGTAAGAAAACAAATCTTTGTTCTTAAAAATTACCCTGAATTAAAAGTATGAAGTGTTTCTCTCCTTTCCTTCTGTAGACTGACCCCTCTCCATGCCTCATTTCCCTGGATATAGCCTACTAACGCTAATAATAATATGCACAAATTTATTAGCCTATCACTATCATTATGTACAATGGAATGACATATCTGCCTAAGGGACGTAAGATGTTTAGAAGAGGTTTTTTTACTGTAGAATAATCCTGCGTTCAAAAATACTGCGTGCTAAAGTCACTTGCGAAGTAAAATTTGCGTGGTAATACCATGCGTGGTACTGGTTAGCGTGGTATAATCATATAACCGTGCAGCTAGCATCTGATTATAAGAAGCTAGGGTGACCAACCGTCCGTAAATTTCACGGACAGTCCGTAAATTGGACCTCACGTCCGTTGTCCGTGAGGATCCTTTTTACGGACGCCTTTTGTCCGTAATTCTGGCCTTGCAGGGAGCAGGACTGCTCCCTTGTGAGAAGCCTTAGCCCCTTGATGGGGATGCCGCACTCTCCTCCTCGAGCACAAGAGCAGCCCCACACGCCCATTGTCAGTCTGTATGGGGCTGATGATTGCCACATACAGAATGACAATGGGCCGTCTGAAGAGTTACTGCATGGGGTGGGCCTCCTCCTGCCTCGGTCTAGGGCAGCACATTTTGGAAGAAATGTGCAAACACGCAAATGCTGCTACAGAATCTAGTTCATTCAAAGAAGCTGGTGAAACGAGTTTAAAAGAAGGGGCCAGGGCTAGAGTTCTTTCAGGCTCATCATTTTAGAAACATGAAGTTTCAATATTATATTCAAGGAAGCCATGGTTGCTGCATTTTTATTCTATGCATCTAACAACCACTGACAAAGCCAATACGTCTGGCTTGTTGTAGGTGTAACGTTATTTGATATTTATCTGAATACAGTAACAGAAGAGGCAAAATACCAGTCCGGTGGCACACTATGCTAAACACAGATTTTTAGCTTAGGTGTTTTAAATTCCGCCCTTAATTACATCGAACAACCCCTTTTGAGAGATCCCTCCCCCCCTTTTTCATCCCGCTTAAAGTCCTGAAAACAACACCATGTCACAGTCACCTCACATCCTGGCAATGTGCATCATGCATGACTTCCACTTTTTCAGATTGCCTATGTGCAGGAGCATAGTGAACCCTCCGCCACCCCACCCCTTGCTTTAGGATCTACAGCAAGGGTGACATTTTTGATGGGTCTCTTCTGTCTGGAACTCTGCAGACAAAGGCTCAGCTCATAATTAATATGAAAAGGTTGGCGAGTGAGTAAGTGAAGGGATGGATGGATGACTGGATGGATGGAATGGTGAATGGATGATTGAAAAGGTGAATAGATGGATAATGGACAAATGGATGGATGGATGGATGAGTGAAAGGGTGGATGATCGGTGAGTGAATGGGTGGATGGATGAGAGAAACGATGGATGAGTGATAGGGTCAATGGATGGATTCATGAGTGGATGAGTAGAAGGGTGGGTGGATGGATGGATGGAAGGAAGGATGGCTAAGTGAAAGGGTCGATGGAGAGAGAAAGGGAGGATGGGTGGATGACTGAAAAGGTGAATGGGTGAAAGGATGAGTGACTGGATGGATGAGTAAGTGAAAGGATAGCTGGATGGGTGAAAGAGTAAATGGATGGAACAGTAAATGGATGGAAGAGTGGATGGATGGATAGGGTGAAAAGGTGGATGGATGGATGAGTGAAAGTGTGGATGGAGGGATGGATGAGTGAAATGATGGCTGGAAGGATACACAATGGATAGGTTTGCAAATGGATGAATATGTTTGGATATAAATAGGATCAATCAATCAATCAATCAAAGACATTTGTAGAGCGCACTACTTAACCGGAGGGTCTCAAGGCGCTTGGGGGGGGGGGGGGGGTGCTGCTACTGCTCGAACAGCCAGGTCTTGAGCTTCTTCCTGAAGGAGAGGTGGTCTTGGGTCAGGCGCAGGTCGGTCGGGAGGGAGTTCCAGGTCTTGGCGGCCAGGTAGGAGAAGGACCTTCCTCCTGTTGTCGCTCTTCGGATGCGGGGGACGGCGGCGAGGGCGTGGTTGGTCGATCGGAGGTGGCGTTTGGGAGCGTAGAAGTTGAGGCGGTTGTTGAGGTAGCTCGGGCCTTGGTCGTGTAGGGCTTTGTGTGCGTGGGTGAGGAGACGGAAGGTGATTCTCTTGTTGACGGGGAGCCAGTGCAGGTCTCTCAGATGTCCGGAGATGTGGCTGCGTCGGGGGATGTCGAGGATGAGTCTGGCTGAGGCGTTCTGGATCCGCTGGAGTCTCTTCTGGAGCTTGGCGGTGGTTCCGGCGTAGAGGGCGTTGCCGTAGTCCAGTCGGCTGGTGACGAGGGCCTGGGTGACCGTCTTCCTGGTCTCGGTGGGGATCCACCGGAAGATCTTCCGTAGCAAGCGCAGGATGTTAAAACAGGACGCGGAGACGGCGTTGACTTGTCTGGTCATGGAGAGGGAGGAGTCCAGGATGAAGCCCAGGTTGCGTGCGTGGTCTGTCGGTTTGGGTGCGGTGCCCAGGGCGGGGGGCCACCAGGCGTCGTCCCAGGCGGATGGCGAGGAGCCCAGGATGAGGACTTCCGTCTTGTCTGAGTTCAGTTTCAGGCGGCTGGTTGTCATCCACTCGGCTACGTCTTTCATCCCTTCGTGAAGGTTGGCTCTGGCGGTGGCGGGTCGTTGGTGAGGGAGAGGATTACGCGACCTCCTTTGATGTGTCTGTGAAACCTACCTTTTGTCCCGAAGATTTGTCCTGAATTTTGACCCCCTGTCCTGAATTTTTGTCCTGAATTTTTACCCTTTGTCCTGAATTTTTACACTCACCGTCCTGAATTTGCACCCATGACAGTTGGTCACCCTATAAGAAGCTATTCGTTGCCAGATTGGTCCTCCGGGCAAGGGCTCATCCGAAGTAGCTGCCAACGCCCGTGTAAGAGTCCCATTGACTGCCGCAGTTTCTGACTGGTTGGTGGGGCTGCCGAGCTGCCGGTTGGCTGACGGACTGGTGAGATCTTACAGTCCTGCAAACCTACAGGAGTCCACGAACCCCGCTGTGACGGTTTAGACTCTGTGAAGTTTGCAAACTCCAAAATAAATGGTAAAGTAAAAAATCCCCGCAGATATATCTGCCATGTTTCCTCCAACAATGCCTGCTCGGGGCCATAAACTTTAAACAAAATATCTCAGAATGGGCAACCTGGTGCAGTAAAATGTAACGTGGACTATGATCATAAGAAACACCGTAAAGTGACTTGCAAAGCTACTCACAATTGCCAGCTTGCTGCAAGTCATAGACTGCGCCAATCTCTCACACCTCTCTCTCCATTCATTATAAAAACAAGATAACACACTTCCAACCACACACTCTATATGAGGTAGTGTGTTACGCATTAAGCTAACACTTCAGAGCCCCACACAGGGATAGTAAGCACTCTATAAATGTTGCAATACAATACATTACTGCAAAGTTAGTGAAACTAAAAGGCATGCTGGGACAGGGTCTTACAGACAAGTATGGGTGTGTCTAGAGCAGTGGACTTCAAACATTTTAGTCCAGACCCCCCTTCAACCCGCCTCCCCCGTGACAGAAAGAAATCATCAGAGCCCCGGCCCAAAAATGTACACAATTATTCTATTAAACTGGCAATGTGTAAATATCTCAGTTTGAAGACCCCCTGGCCTAGAGAGATGTCCCCATACACATGGAGGATCAATGAACAGAGTGTAGTCTGCTAGAGCCGGTTATCCTTCTCATGTGGACCCGGAAAACCAATTTAAATGGCTCTGGAGAGGTCAAGCTTGACATGTGTCTAACAGGGCACTTTAATTTTGAAGTGTGTAGGCAGCAAGTGCCAGCGCCAATGAGCCGTGGTGTGTCTTGCGATATATTTCCATTTTGCAGGAATGCCTCCACCCTGTACTGGTGAATTGTATCCGGGGAGGTGGGGGGAGTCTGACTCCTCCATCCTCTGCCGCTTCAGGGTCCAATTCTGTAAAGTGAAGGCAGTCTCCTTCAGTACCACCTGGCCTCACACCTACCTTACATTAGTTGCGCACACGACGGAAAAGATTGGGGGGTCTATGCAGTTGCATCCAATCACAGATTGGAAAATTCTGCCCAAGAGCACAAATCCTACCTGCCGAAGTGAGTCCAGTGTACCAGCAGCAGTCAGATGCCATGCCCACCTGGTCCGCCATCGGTCTCTCCGCTACTGTCTCCCCCTCTCTCTGGCAAAAACCATCTCAGCCCTGTCCACAGACAGCGCGTGCTGCTTCCTCATTCTCGCTGCGCCTCCGTACAGGCTTCTTCCCTTTTGAGTGACACGTCCCGCCATCCCGGTGACAGCTGTCATCAGAGCCGGGGCAGACCATCCCAGCATCGTGGGGATTCAACTCGCTCCAGTCGAGAATAATTCCAGGTTTCACGAGCGATTCTGTGAGGGCCCCTCTTGGCTGAACACGGTTTGAATGGCCGTCCCAACCACTAAACCGCGAGCTGCATCCACTGCGGAGCCGACTGACCTCCCCGGTCACTGCATGCCCACCACACTCACTCCATCCCCCCCACAGTCACTCCATCCCCATCACAGCCACTCTATCCCCACCACAGTCACTCCATGCCCACCACAGTCACTCCATGCCCACCACAGCCACTCTATCCCCACCACACTCACTCCATCCCCCCCACAGTCACTCCATGCCCACCACAGTCACTCCATCCCCACCACAATCACTCCATGCCCATCACAGCCACTCTATCCCCACCACAGTCACTCCATGCCCACCACAGTCACTCCATGTCCACCACAGCCACTCCATCCTTGCATCCTGGAATAAAGTCTCACACCCCGCATAATGGGGACTCCTAAGGAACGTGAGGCAAGCGTAGTTCCCTTCACATGCCTCCCTCTATACATGATCTGCCAAAGCGCCGCACGTGCGCGGCGCTAGGCCTCCAGGTCAGCTGCACCCACACTGTACCAGAGCCAGTGTGGTACCAGAGCCACACTGCACCTCAGCTGCACCCACACTGCACCTGTGCTGCGTTACCGCTCCGGGTGAGATGCACCAACAGTGCATTTATGCTGCGACGACGCGCAGGAGGGGGATGTATCCCCGTCAACAATAAATATTTATTTTAGGGGTGAAGTTGGCAATTCTCTCCTAACAGGACATGATGCTGCCGTCTCCGTGAATACGGGCCTTCCAAGTCATGCCACTGACCTATGGAGCAAAGCATGGCCGCACAGGGCGCACGTGAACACGCTGCGTGTCTGCACAGCCTGTGTGAGGGCAAAGGCCGTGGGGGGCGGTGTGGGAGGGCAGCACCAGACGTGGAGGCACCGTAAGCCTACAGGCAGCGGGGAGGGTGATAGCACGGAGGGAGGGTGATAACAGGGAGGGAAGGTGTTAGACTGCAGTCCGAGGGGAAGCGCACAAGCCATTGTGGACCTGGGACTGCTCCTCTGAAGGAAGATGAGACGGAGTGTCGCCTGCGCGCTGCTACAACAAGTGGTTCGAGGAGGGAAATGACTGGCGTGAGTATGTATAATCAGCGTTATCAGTCAAGAGTCGAACTGCCTTACAATAGTATGAGTGCAGTAATCTTAAGAGCAAAGGGGGCGGGGCAAAAGGTGTGACTAAAAATAAAGAAATATTCAATCCTATAACTATTTCGCTGGTCTTTCGCCTTCAAGTGACTGCATAGAAAATACCGCACACTTTAAATAAAAAAGAAACACAAGTTAAACTAATCCGTTCGGAATACATAGGCTGGCACAAAACGCACGAAAAGAATGAGGCTTAACGTAAAACACAGCTTTCAAAATAGTAATATACACGGACTATACCTACTGCACACGTTTTTTATAACTGCCCAATAAAAAAAACGCACCACTCGGTTCAGCTGGTCGCACCCAAATTAATAAACACGGGCACGTCGGGAGGGTGTAGGACATACGGTGAAGGAGGGGTGTAAAGAATGCGCCCGCTGTGGAAAGCGGGGTGCCCCAGAGACTGCACCGAATGGCATGAACAGTGTGCGGGTTGGTGCACCAGAGCGCATGCGTATGAGGACATCAGAGCACGGGTGCTCGGGCGCTGCTGTAACCACGCTGCCCATGTTGCTTTAGTTGGAAGGTGTAATCTTGTGACTCCGTTCCACCATCAACACAGATTGGTGCTCAGAGTATACTACCCACAGTTCTAAGCGCTATATAAAGACCCTGCGCTGCTGGCAGAGCTGGGCTTCAAGGAGCTCTGGTTTCGTGTGGAAGTTTTCAACAGGGTGATTGCAATCGGCTCGAGTCTTGCATCAGCCAAAGCTCTGCGAGGGGTTATCTGAGGCACCAATATAAATACAGAGACACAGCCGGGGTTCAATGACTACCACTTCCCCTGAGATTACAGTGGGGGCGGTGGCCCTCGCCCCCTGGCAGAGTGCCGCACTCCCCTGGTGGGGTGTTGGTAAATGGTACCAGAGCCCGGAACGCACGGTCGCCTCACCAGCCAGCTAAAGTGTACACAGGGGCATAACCTGCGTCCAGTATCTCTGGGAGAAGGGCCGGATATGAGATGGGTGTTTGGAAAGTTTCTGTGCGCGTGCATGGCCAGTGTCTTAAGACTGTCCATCACAATTAGGGGTCCAGTCTTTTTACTGACGCACTGGCCGTGAAGATGAGTGACCTACTGATTCCCGTTAAATATATGCAGCCCTCATACATGACCATTCCACTGTCCCCCAAAAGTGTGGTGCGATGTATGAATGAGATTCCACCCTCAGAGACGTGTGCTTGCAATGCGGTAACTCCACTAGAAGGCCATCCACGTGCGCCTGTCCCTCTTCCCGCCACTGAAAGCATCTGGTCGCCCAGGGAAGGAGCTGCTATTCTGATATATCCATGGGACCCAGTGGTCGAAGTGGGGAAAAAAAGTAGGGGAACTGTGGGTGGAGAATCAGGGGGCGGGAACAACCGAAGATTGAATCAGTGGGCGGAGTCAGGGGTGTGGCTAGAAATAGCAAAACATACCAATTTTTAGTACGTTTAGCATTTCACTGACCAGTTACAGCTTATAACGTTATTTAATTAAAAGAATGGATATGTTTATTTGAGGTTTAATTCAGGAAAAAGCAAACACTCATAGGGAATACAGGTTTATGTAAAGCATGTGAAATATAAGCAGGAACAACATGTTACCTTAATGCTTTTACTCTCATTGTTCAGAAATCCATGATTATTTTTTGTCTCAAACATTGAGGTCATGAATGCAGGGCTCCTCCTATACACATGTGTTAAGCAGGGCTCAGAAGAGAAAGGGACTCTTCAGGAGAATCTAGACTCACAGAAACCCACAAAGGCTCCTTCATATTCATGTCAGCCAGCTGGATACTCAATCATAATATAGTAAAAAGAACAACTGGTGGACAGAATGCAGAGCAATATCATACATTCACCCCAGTGCAGAGAGATGGGCCTAAATCCATTGTTTATTTGCTCACATGCGATTTCAGTTTGGACCCAGCCATATGCAAATCAGTCTTGATCCTGTGCCCAATGAGAACAGTGTAGCCCGAACTGCCAGGCCAGGTCCTCCCTGGACTGGAAACAAGAATCCTAGGACCGGTTTCGGGCTTTCAGCCCTCATCAGCCAGGATAGCTTGATTCCATTGGCATGGAGAGCACAGGACTCATGTCTGAGCATACCTGTCCCACTCGGGGTGACAAATGCAAAAAGAACAATTGATGGACAGAATGCAGAACAAGGTCATACATTCACCCCAGTTCAGAGATCGGGGCTTAAATCCATCGTTTTTTGCTCACCATGCCATTCCAGTTTGGACCCAGCCATATGCAAATCAGTCTTGATCCTGCGCCCAATGTGAACAGTCCAGCCCGAACTGCCAGGCCATATGTATTCAAGTGTCCTTTCATTCGGGAAGTGAACACAAAGCAGTACCCACTGAACTATACACATAACATATTGCTCTTTGATATGCATGGTACATGTTCTTTGCAGCAGGCATATTACCCCTCTGCACTACCTTAGATGCGTAAAATAGCCACTAGACAAAACATGCTCCCATCTCCCTCCAGCAGGTACATTGATCACCAAAGTTATCTTGGCACTTGTATTGTTGACCGAAACCTGCTGAATATACAAATAACTTTGCAGTGTTTTTTAAACTCCTGCACTTGTACAAAACCGGTCCCCCCAAACTAAACTGGCCCCCTACCCTTCCAGTCGCCCTGGGAAACGCCTACTCCTGCCCTTTCACTGCTCCTGTCCAGTCAGTTCTCCTGCTCATGCTCGATCAACACTCCTGCTTCGTCAATTCCCCGACCCCTTCCTTCTCCTGGCCCGTCACTTCTACTGGCCCGTCACTTCTCCTGCCCGTCACTGCTCCTGCCCTGTTCACCGCTCCTGCCCTGTTCACCGCTCCTGCCCTGTTAACCGCTCCTGCCCCGCTCACCGCTCCTGCCCTGTTCACCGCTCCTGCCCCGCTCACCGCTCCTGCCCCGTTCACTGCTCCTGCCCCGTTCACTGCTCCTGTCCTGTTCACTGCTCCTGTCCTGTTCACTGCTCCTGTCCTGTTCACTGCTCCTGCCCCGTCACCTCTCCTGCCCGTCACCTCTCCTGCCCCGTCACCTCTCCTGCCCCGTCACCTCTCCTGCCCCGTCACCTCTCCTGCCCATCACCTCACCTGCCCATCACCTCACCTGCCCGTCACATCACCTGCCCGTCACATCACCTGCCTGTCATGTCACCTGCCTGTCACTTCTTGTGCCCGGTCACCTCTCCTGCTCTGTTGCCTCTCCTTCCACGTCTCCTCTCCTGCCCTGTCGCCTCTCCTGCCCCATCACTGCTCCTGCCCCATCACTGCTCCTGCCCTGTTCACTGCTCCTGCCCCGTTCACTGCTCCTGCCCCGTTCACTGCTCCTGCCCCGTTCAATGCTCCTGCCCAGTTCACCGCTCCTGTCCTTTCACCGCTCCTGTCCTTTCACCGCTCACATCCGGTTACTGCTCTAGCTCATGCCCAGTCACCTCTCCTGCCTCGTCACCTCTCCTGCCTCGTCACCTCTCCTGCCCCGTCACCTCTCCTGCCCATCACCTCTCCTGCCCATCATGACACCTGCCTGTCATGTCACCTGCCTGTCATGTCACCTGCCTGTCATGTCACCTGCCCAGTCACCTCTCCTGCCCTGTTGCCTCTCCTTCCACGTCTCCTCTCCTGCCCTGTCGCCTCTCCTGCCCCATCACTGCTCCTGCTCCGACACTGCTCCTGCCCCCTTCACTGCTCCTGCCCCGTTTGCTGCTCCTGCCCCGTTCGCACCTCCTGCCTCGTTCACTGCTCCTGCCTCTTTCACTGCTCCTGTCCTTTCATTGCTCCTGTCCTTTCTCCGCTCCTGTCTTTTCACCGCTCACACCCGGTTACTGCTCTAGCTCATGCCCTGTCACCTCTTCTGCCCGTCACCTCTCCTGCCCCGTCACCTCACCTGCCCCGTCACCTCTCCTGCCCGTCACCTCTCCTGCCCCGTCACCTCTTCTGCCCCGTCACCTCTCCTGCCCCGTCACCTCTCCTGCCCCGTCACCTCTCCTGCCCGTCACCTCTCCTGCCCCGTCACCTCTTCTGCCCCGTCACCTCTCCTGCCCCGTCACCTCTCCTGCCCATCACCGCACCTGCCCATCCCATCACCTGCCTGCCATGTCACCTGCCCGTCACTTCTTGTGCCCGGTCACCTCTCCTGCCCTGTTGCCTCTCCTTCCACGGCTCCTCTCCTGCCCTGTCACTTCTCCTGCCCTGTCACTGCTCCTGCCCCATCACTGCTCCTGCCCAGTTCACTGCTCCTGCCCCGTTTACTGCTCCTGCCCCGTTCACTGCTCCTGCCCCGTTAATTTCTGCTGCCCCGTTCATTTCTGCTACCCCGTTCACTGCTCCTGCCCCGTTCACTGCTCCTGCCCCGTTCACTTCTCCTGTCCTTTCACCGCTGCTGTCCTTTCACCGCTCACACCCGGTTACTGCTCTAGCTCATGCCCCGTCACCTCTCCTGCCCTGTTCACCGCTCCTGCCCTGTTCACCGCTCTTGCCCCGCTCACCGCTCCTGCCCTGTTCACCGCTCCTGCCCCGCTCACCGCTCCTGCCCCACTCACCGCTCCTGCCCCATTCACTGCTCCTGCCCCGTTCACTGCTCCTGTCCCGTTCACTGCTCCTGTCCTGTTCACTGCTCCTGTCCTGTTCACTGTTCCTGCCCCGTCACCTCTCCTGCCCATCACCTCTCCTGCCCCGTCACCTCTCCTGCCCCGTCACCTCTCCTGCCCCGTCACCTCTCCTGCCCCATCACCTCACCTGCCCGTCACATCACCTGCCAGTCACATCACCTGCCCGTCACGTCACCTGCCTGTCATGTCACCTGCCCGTCACTTCTTGTGCCCGGTCACCTCTCCTGCCCTGTTGCCTCTCCTTCCACGTCTCCTCTCCTGCCCTGTTGCTTCACCTGCCCTGTCGCTGCTCCTGCCCTATCACTGCTCCTGCCCCGTTCACTGCTCCTGCCCCGTTTACTGCTCCTGCCCTGTTCACTGCTCCTGCCCCGTTCATTTCTGCTGCCCCGTGCATTTCTGCTGCCCCGTTCACTGCTCCTGCCCCGTTCACTGCTCCTGCCCCGTTCACTTCTCCTGTCCTTTCACCGCTGCTGTCCTTTCACCGCTCACACCCGGTTACTGCTCTAGCTCAAGCCCTGTCACCTCTCCTGCCCGGTCACCTCTCCTGCCCATCACCTCACCTGCCCGTCACATCACCTGCCTGTCATGTCACCTGCCCGTCACTTCTTGTGCCCGGTCACCTCTCCTGCCCTATTGCCTCTCCTTCCACGTCTCCTCTCCTGCCCTGTCGCCTCTCCTGCCCCATCACTGCTCCTGCCCCATCACTGCTCCTGCCCTTCATCATCCCCATAAGGTCACCAATCATAGACTTCAGAACATTGGAATATTTTCTTAAATCACTAACAGACTCCTAAATACTGGGGTCAAACGCCGGGGATGTCATTGCTTGTGTTGGAAAAGATTTGTCTGCACAGATGGCGTCATTATCAATGGGGCTTTGCAGGGGGGCGAATCTGTTAGTACATGCAATTATTAAATCTGCCAAATCATGTGCACATGGGTCAGGAGGTGGTGTAAATACTGCTTCCAAATATGAGCTTACTCGTTTGGTTATGGGTGCAAAACCACTCTTGCCCTTGGGTTTCTCAAACATCTTTGGAATGGTGTGTGTTACACCGGGGCCTGTATGGGGAGGACAACTGTCAACAGAACTAGAAGTGGCGTGAAAACGGCCCCGGTGCACCTCCGGGCCGAGATTGCCGGGAAACAGTCTGGTAGGCATTGATGAACGTTGCTTCAGCAGGTAAACACTGTGAATATCACTGCCACAAAACCCAACTAATAGCAGCTTTAAATTGGCATGTAAATTTGCTGGCAGCGTCCTCACAAATGAGGTGTGATCACTGGCTCACAGCAGCCGCAGGGCCATCAGAGTAGCCGTTTTCGCGCTATGCTACACTGATGGCCCTTTCAGTCTCACTTTGCAGGCCCATTAGACCCAGCGGGGAAGGGGAGGAGGTCGGGCGCAGTGCAGAGGCCTTCTGAATATTCACGTTGCACCACTCATGCGTGAAAAAGAAAAAAAGGTGTACTTTAAAGTATGGCAATTTTACAGTCCCCGGTACGCTCTTTCAAAACTAAGAAGTAGGGGAACGGACTAACATAATTTTAAGAAGTAAGGGCACGCCGTGCCCTTCCGTCCCCGCCCTTTTCTAACGCTGGCGCTCACAACCGCCCACCTGTGAAGAAAGTCTTTGTGAGCCAGATCTGAAGAAACAGTTACTTACCTGTGACAACGACCTTTCTAGCAAACACTCTACCTACCTGCAGACTGTTCACCCACGAGGAGCCCCAAAGGCACAAGACTGGATCTGGTGCAGCTTGAAAGGGAGCCAAGGGGTTCCTTCATGTTCGGCTGCGCTATGGATCGGAGCACGCGTGTACATGGTGAAATGAAGAAACAGAAATGTAAAAAAGTTAAATGAAATGGATAACACGGGAGTGAATCTCACCACCTTTGTCTTGCATAATCAGAAGTCTGCCGTATAGATACAGCTGGCATATGTCGAGTGATTCCTTGATCATAAAGCTGGCCTGAACGGATCCTATACCTAAACCGAGCCTCTACATACACAAGGCCTGTGAATATTCAAATATCTTACAAAATAAAGCCCTGCTATGTTCTGAGTCTTGTCAGAAAGGTGGCACAAGCAGAGCCAAGCTAGAATCCAAAAGCTGACAAAATATGAGGACTGGCAAAATCAGAGAGGCTATTATCAGACCAATGATAAAAGATGAACGCTGCCATAATTTGGTGCCTCACTGCACGGCGCTGTGTGGGAAAAGTGGCTTCTTTACTGGACAAGTAGATTTCTAAAGGACAAGATGCTTTAGAAATCTACTTTACATTTTATAAAATGCCACACCCCTGTACTAAAAACAAAGGTAATAATGATGGCAGAATTTCACACCCTGGAAAAGGAATAAATAAAGAAAAACCAGACCATGGCACTTACGGAGGTCCAAAAATGGTCAATGTGCAAGCATCAACTCCCACCAGAACTAAAACACAGTCCTCAAGAAAGTGAGGTACAAGGGCAAGAAGGTGATTGCAGGTGCACAAGACCAGCACGAATATGAGGGTAAATCTCAGCAGATGGGCCTCTCTAGCGAGTTAAGAGACTCTCCAAGATATGTCACTCTTCACAAGCTCTAGGGAAAAGCATGACAATTCTTTGCACTTTCAACAGATGAGCAACACTTGCACAGTCCAGTCCTCGAATAGCCTACAGCCATGACGTATGTATAGGAGAAGCCAGCAATCTATACCAGGAAAGAATGTGCCCTCCTCCGTGGTTCTCAAGGCTCACTCAGCTCCTGCCCTGAAGAGCTGGGATGCCTGCAAGTCAGCTCTCTAAAGACTAGAGGCAACAAACCATAAACTGTGGCGAAATGATGCAGAATAACCCATGGACCTGACCAGTGAGCCCACAGTGAGACTAAAAGAGTAATTTAGCAGCTCCAAAACCACCACAAACCATTTTGACAAGGTAGCCACTCACATGATCAGTTAGACTCAGGACCACCCCGTGCACCATCTTCCAGACAGCATAGGAGCAGTAGGTAAGTAGATATATGACATTAAAATAACAGCGGGAAATAGCTCCTGATGAGAAAACCGTTTTCCCCAACATATTAAACCACTTCAAATCAACTCCAACAGAGCGGACAGAGACGAAGAGAGAGAGGGTTGTCATCAAAGAATGTATCAGAGTCAGGATTAAGAGACAGAAATAATGGTTAGTAGGAGACAGGCAATTATATTGTGCGACAAAACCTAATGACCACCATAGAAGAAGCCGGTCTAGTCCAAAAACACTTAATGGATTCCTTCCATTGGGGGCTCATGAAAGGACAGCAAGTGATCTAAGAAGGCAGTACCAGACTGGACCATTAGTAGTAACTTCAGTCATGGGCAGTTATTAAAACAGAACCTCTACAGGTTTACACAGTGTCTCATTAAAAGAAGATATGTCCTCAGCGAAAAGGTCACGTACCATTCAAAACTTCAGACCCCCATTCACTGGCAGCATGGAACGTAAGATAGAACCCCCCTAAGCTTCAGGGAGGAGGGGGCCCAAAAAGCTTCCGTAATACCATCCACCTACTCAATCACCTTCTCAAAGTCATAATGAAATAAGTAGATGTTCTAAAAGAGCGAGCAGAATACCCTGGGATCAATAATGCAAGGCACCAAGTGATGCCTTACCAGGAGTAGCCTAAAAACTCTGGTCAACTCCGACCGAAGGAACACCCAATATGCAGAGATCTAACGGATAGTCCAGCCACAGCCGTCATGGTGGGCACTGTGACTCATCTCGTTAAGCCCATCACAATGCTCAAATGTTTATGCCAGGTCCCATTGTTCTTTTGTGCCTTGGCTATACTGTGTACATACATTTTGTGATGAATACTTGTGTGCCATTACCAGAAAACATGTTTGCTAAAACTGAACGCACCTTGGATAGCAAACTGCAAGTCCTGCAAAACTCAGTTAAATCTCCAAATCCTGTGAGAACGTATCCCCTAATCTCTTGTACCATCTTGTATTCACCACTATTTAAGAGAACCACACACAATTGCCTGGCTTTTTATTCCTTTGGTGGTTTAGGTGCGGATACAATCCTCTGCTTCAACTGTTGTCTTGGGTGGAGTAGTTCTAAAAGCAGTGAATCATTCACACATTGTGTAGGAGTTTGTCGTGGTAAATGCGAAATATGAAAACATAACTTTTGAGTGGCAAGATGAGTGAGCCAGGAGCATGGCATGGATCCCAGCTGGCCTAGCCAATTTGCTCAAAAAATATCTTAACAGCAATCTGCATAAAATAGATGGTGGCGTTCAAGAGTGGGTTCTCGTCCATTCCTGTCTTACCTGTTTCAGACAATGATGCACTCTTGGCTCAAAGTTATTTTTAAAAAGGGCTTTCTTAAATAGCTTTGTAGGGTACTGTGGCCAAAAGAATTTGGTCATTGTTGATAAAACAAGGTTAGTAGTCTTAAGAGAGTACTATAAGAAGGGTATCCCGTCAAAAAGAAAGATTGTAGAGAGAGAGTGAAACACCCTTAGCCAAACTAGCATAAACACATCTCACAGAACAAAGATGCATACCATGAATAAACATATCTGCCCACAATTACACATTTCCTCCCCATACTGTGTTTTTTTCGTTAGGTATGTGCAATAATGTCTTAAAAGCTTATGAGCATATCACGTAAAAGCTTATGAGCATACCACGTTCCCTATGGCAGAATAAGGGTGGAGGTATAGAGATTAGCTAGAAATAATGATTATGTAAAACATGCACACTCGTTTCATAAAATAGTGGACGCAAGTAGGCCTGTGTCCTTGCTCCCACTAATGGTGGAAATGGGTGTTGCCATTATTTTAGAAAACATTAAACTTGTCAGTTTGTTGTTATAGTTGCTAATTTTGAAACAATCACACCTCAAGCTGGTTAAGAGACCAAAGCATGAAAATGTGTGCCCTTGAAAAAGCTTGGTAAAAACGATGTGGATAGCTCACTTAGGGAAAATATATATAGACATAAGCATCCATGAAAAAACCAAGGGTGCTACTGAGAAAGGAGTCATAGGAACTGTAAAGAAGATGCATTGGAAACTAACCACAAATACAATGAAAATGATGGGATGAAATTCAATGTCAAGAAACTATTTGGAATGGAAGCTGAGAGAGGGTGGCTAAATGGCACATAAAGGGAAAAGTGAAATGTTGAATCCTTGTAAAAACACAAAGACTGGGACACTGACCATTATATAAAAGCCTGCTTACATATTTTATTCTGGTATCAGACATTTTGATGTTGCACCCACGTTAAATACCTCAACAGAGGATATGTGATAATTGGGCCAAACAAACGGTCAAGAAGAGCACGTTACTTAGCTTTGGTAATGCTCTTTCTGGTGTATACTCTAGCTAACTGCAGATTTCTCACCTTAAGAGTCATTTCTCGTGCCGGACTGGCTTCTAACTTGGAGCGTTTCTATATGTCAATGAGGCCACTCCAAAGAACGAGGAGGTGGGTGGGCAGTGAGGAATCTGTGGTATCAACATGAAAGAGCATTACCAAAAATGACTAACCTGTTCTTCTGATGGATATTTCTAACCACAGAATCCTCACCATAAAAACCTCAGACCTAGAATGCACGCAGAACTAAGTGGGCAAAGTGACATTTCTGCCAGACCTGACTATCAAGGAAGTAGAACTTTGTGAACGTATACATTGACGCCCACATCGCAGCCTTGCAAATGTCCAAAACAGGTACTCCCTTGTGCCAAAGCTGTTGTGGCAGCCTTGGCTCTGGTGGAGAGGACCTGTTGGTCTTCAGGGGGTTATTTCTTGTCCAGTGCAAAACAGAGTTTGATACAGAGAACCATCCAACTTTTGCACAGACTTTACTTTTTTGACCCACAAAAACTCACACAAACTGATCATTAAGGTGATGATCTTTTGAGCAGTGAATGCAAATAATCAGAGCCCTTTTAGGTTCAAGTTGATGGAGTCTGTACTTCAAGGAGTCAAGGGGTGAGGTGGAGCAAAACACAATCACAGAGTATCTATTGGCTACTGTGGTAGGGAGCTACATCCTTTTGTAGAAAGGCCGTCCTGATCTTCAGTACCAATGTGCCCAGAAATACAGAGGTGTAGGGCAGTTACATCACACGTTCCAGTATTTCACTCACACAACATGCTGATGTAATTGCTCTGAGAAAGAAGGTCTTTAAAATCAAGTGATTTAAAGAACAGCTGTGCATTGACTCAAAAAGGGTGCACATGAAAGGATGTCAAGACCAAGTTTCAGTCCCATTGTTTCATAACAAACAGCTTAGGGAAAAACCTGAAAGTCAATTTTTTATGAAATGCATTCCTTGAGGAAACTTCAGTGCGCAGTAGTTTTGACACTGCACTTTCTAGATGGAGGCAAAGAGGTCTAACAGTGGTACACCCCAATGAACAAAGATGTCCTTTGCCACCTCAGGAAGAGATTTTAGTTGTGATCCACCATCCGACATTTGCTTAGCTCATCTGCTCTGGAATTCAAAGATTGTGCTAGATGATTGGCTAACATAAAGATATCCTTGTTCAGCCACCTTCATAAATGTAGGACCTCCTGCCACAGGATCCAGGTAATTCTACCACCCAGCTTGTTGCAGTACCATATGGCAGTCGTGTTGTCTGTGAGGACCTGTATCATCCTTCTCTTGATAGATGATAGGACGGCTTTCAGGGCCAGACAGATCACCAGATCACCTGAAGCTCCAGAGGAATGATGTGCTGCTAACATCCGATCCAAGGTCTCTGATCTCAACAACCCCCATATGAGTACCCCAACCCTGCAGGGATGCATCTGTCACAACCTTGAAGTCTGGTGTAGAAGGGAGAGGTGCCTACCACAGATCATGTTGGCACTTGTCTGCCACCGCAGAAGATCTTGAGCAGCCTTGTGGAAGATCTGGATGGAGTCAGAGAGGCAGCTCTGTTGCTGACCAACTGAAAACCAACGTTCCTCTGCAGGGCCTGCATTTGCCATCTGACAAATGATATGTGCAGGATGGGTGAGGCTAGAAGCCCAAAAAGCCTCGCAGTCATCCTGCACATCAAGACCAAGGACTGAATAGAAAATATCAGGATCATAACCTGAATGCCTTGGACTCATTTATGTGGGTGAAAGGCCTTGACTGCCATTGTGTCCAAGATAGACCCTATGAAAGGAATCCTCTGCGCGGAGCTCAGGTGGGACTTTGGCTTGCTGACAGAGAATCCCCAACATGTCAGGAGTTCAGACATAGTCCAAAGATGGCTTATGACTGACGGTACAAGACGTAAACAACTAGTCGATGAGGTACGGGATCACATGCATCTCCGACCTCTGAAGATGGGCAGTGATAACTAGCATCACTTTCATGAACACCAGAAGGGTCAAGGTAAGGCCAAAGGGGAGCATGGCAAACTGGAAGTGCTCAAACCGCCCTGTAAATCGCAGGTAATGCCAGTAGGACTACAGGACTAGTGTATAAAAATATATGTCCTGCAAGCCCCAGGTGTCATGATCTTCTGTGGGGCTACATGCACACGGGAACCAAAGGGACTACAATTCCCAACATGCCACAGGGTAAGCACCAGGTTTTCTCCAGAAAGCAGAGGCGGCCTTCATAAGCCCCTCCCTTGGGACAAACCAATTCTTGTCAATTGATAATTTGAGCCGTTGACCCCGGATGCCTGAAGAGATACCAATATTTTGAAACTTCGCTCCGTGGGCCAGAGCTTTCCCGCTTAGACTAGGAGCCTTCGCAGGCAGTAGGAGCTGCCGCATAGTGCGTGTCAAAGGACACTCACCTCGCTCCACGGACCGGAGTGTTTCTGCTCTTGCTGAGCCTTCGCTGGCAGCAGGAGATGCTGCATCGGTGTACATCTTGCTCCACGGACCGGAGCGTTCCTGCTCTTGCTGAGCCTTCGCTGGTAATTGGAGCTGCTGCTTCAGAGTTCACCTCGCTTCCAGACCGGAGTCTTCCCTCATTTGCGAGAGCATAGTAGGCAGTGGGAACCACCACTTTCGGCGTTGCCGTCCAGTCGCAGTCTTCTCTAAGGTCAGACAAAGAAAGCCGAAGCGTACGAGGTGAGCCTGCCTCTGATAAATAGGATTATTTTTGGACTAGCTGCTCCATGGATGGGAGCACCAGTATTTTCACAAGTCCTGCATTTCAGATACACATGTGTGACCCAGCCTGGTGTAGTGTAGTTCCTATTTCCCTTATAGGCTCTGCACATTCGAATATTATACACTTTAGTTGTGGCATAGGACTGAGGCCAATATGCCTCTATCGAGTACATTAAACATAATTACTTTGTGTGTCAGCTTACTCAGAGGTCACTAGAAACTTTCTGACAACTGCATAAACATAACAACTTTGTTTCCCCTAGAATCGGAACAGTCTCAGAATTGTGGAAACAATACATAACAGTTTCACTCAGTCAATCGTGCATGCTTAGTTTCTTCAGAGTTACACAGAAATAGATAGACAGGCGTTTCAATAAAAGGATTTATTGAACAGTCTTATTTCTCGTGCAAGAGATATGAGCTGTTACAATCGCAAAACAGTATGCAAAATATAATACGTACAGCATAAGCAGTAAGAAGAAATAATACTGCAATAGCATGGTTTTTTAGCTATGGCATATATTCATATAAACGGGAAACATCCTTTACAATGCGATGTTTACACCGCGCGACTTTTACGACGCAGCCATTACAACGCAAGTCATTACTACGACTTGCGCTGGATGGGGCTCTTGGTTAAGGAATAGTTTGATTTTCTATTCCAACACCTTCCCTACTGTTACGTGGGCTGGAGTTGGAATAGAAAATTAAATTAATCCTCAATCCAGCGCCCTCCAACGCAAGTCGTTGTAACGACTTGAGTTGTGAAAACCGCGTTGTAAAGTATCACGATCAAAATGATCGCGTTGTACTGACGTACATCCATATAAACATACATAAATAACACAGGCTAAAGTATAGATACTCATCTGATGCTTCTAAATAATTCTACCCAGTGTACCTAACCTATGTGTAGTGCGAGGTAAGAAGTAGGTGCCGAATACTAAGTTAGTATTACGTTTTGTATGACAAGAGTCCCTCTAGGTTCTAGTCGTCTCCTTAACATAGAATGAGAGAGGTTGGAATCTCTTTCCTAGATCTCAAACTCTAACACCCCGCGAAGGGGGTCAGAACACCGATAGGTGGAGTCTCCGCGAGCAGGGAGGACAGCGTCTGGTAGAAGCCGGGTGCTCGGCGCTGCTGTAACCACGCTGCCCATGTTGGTTTAGTTGGAAGGTGTAATCTTGTGACCCCGTTCCACCACCAACACAGATTGGTGCTCAGAGTATACTACCCTACAGTTCTAAGCGCTATATAAACACCCTGCGCTGCTGGCAGAACTGGGCTTCAAGGAGCTCTGGTTTTCGTGTGGAAGTTTTCAACAGGGTGATTGCAATCGGCTCGAGTCTTGCATCAGCCAAAGCTCTGCGAGAGGTTATCTGAGGCACCGATATAAATACAGAGACACAGCCGGGGTTCAATGACTACCACTTCCCCTCAGATTACAGTGGGGGCGGTAGCCCTCGCCCCCTGGCAGAGTGCTGCACTCCCCTGTGTTATGAAGTTAGCATGCTAGTAGTTGGGAGTGGGTGGAGCTAGGGGGCCAGAGGAAGAGGAGGAGCGGACACAGGAAAAGGGCAGTTAGAGTAGGGACAGGGCATGAGTAAGATGTATGAAATAAAGCTCCAGTTTAGACAACAATAAGTGTCTGTGTTTATTGTAGCAGGATGCTACAACTGGCGACGAGGGTGGGATCAGCGTGAATGCAGCCCACAAGATCGTGTGAAGGCACCCTGTCCCTGCAGCGTCGAGAGAAGAGCTCCGCTGCCGAGTGAAGCTAATACCAGGTGAAGGAGGGCAGTAGTGAGTGACCCCGATCCTCAGCGACGCTGGGGAGCCCCAAGAGAGTCACGACAGTGAGCACTGAAACGCTCGGTGACAGGAACCATTTCGCGCCGAAAGCGCGAGTCCCGGCGGATGCGTGGTGCCCAGCAGTGGTGAAGAAACAGGAGTCGGGAGCCCACTCCGACCCTGTCCAGCAACCCCAAAGTAAGGAAAAGATGCCCTGGTGAAGAGGACGCTGTCCCCGAGAGCTTACTGCCAAGCGCGGCTGAACGCGCCGAAACCGGAGCCTGGGTGCCGTCGGAAAACCTCACGCCCAATGCGTGAGGTTTGGCATGCTGTCGGAAAACCTCACGCCCGATGCGTGAGGTTTGGCGTGCTGTCAGCGAAGAAAAGCAGGAACTCTAAAGTAAGGAGGATTCGGGAGCCCACCCCGATCCTGCCTAATACCCTGATCACAAGAAGGCGCCTGGGGCACTGTGGAAGCCCCGTGGAGTGCCCAGAAGCAAGAGCGCTGTTCGCGCCAAGGAGAGACTGCAGGTGCCCACGTGAGTACGGGCTGAAGCGAGGCCAAAGGAAACTGAGCAAGGGCTCGGGAGCCCACCCCGACCCTGCTGCACTGCTGGAGTAAATGTTGGGGACTGGCTGAGCGCTGTGAGAAGAAGCGCCATCCCATGAAAGAAGAACTGTGCCGCTTTGTTGGAAATCTCACCCCCGATGCGTGGGAATTCGCATCTGTGTCCGGCGATCGCGTCGGAGTGAATTCCGTGAGCTTACCTGGTGGTAGTGAAGAAATAACCCCAGAAGGAAGACGTGGGACTGAAATGAAGACCGGGGTGAGTCCCTGTGAAGAGCTGTGAAGCTTGCATGGTGAGAAGAGCTGCATGTGGCCAAGTCTCGTGAGAGTTGGGCGGACATCTTTGAGTCAGGCAACTTCTGGGACACCTTCCCTGTGCAAACGGTAGGCGGCCATTTTGAGGTCAGGCGAGCTGAGTTTAGCAACAAGCATTGGCGAAGACCAACCAAGCATTGGCGAAGACCAAACAAGCATTGGCGAAGACCAAACAAGCGTTGGCGAAGACCAAACAAGCGTTGGCGAAGACCAAACAAGCGTTGGCGAAGACCAAACAAGCGTTGGCGAAGATCAAACAAGAGTTGGCGAAGATCAAACAAACGTTGGCGAAGACCAAACAAGCATTGGCGAAGACCAAACAAGCAGTGGCGAAGGCCGAACAGGTATTGGCGAAGGCCAAACAAGCATTGGCGAAGAACCAACGAACACTGATAGGAGCAAATAAACAAGCATTGGTGCATGCAAATAAACAAGCGTTGGTACGTGCAAGTCAACAAGCCTTGGTATGTGCAAATAAACAAGCACTGGTAAATGCAAAGAAGTAAGCGCTGGTAAGGCAAACAAATAGGCGTGGATAACGGCGCATGGACAACAATGAACAAGTCGTGGCAACCAAACAGAGTAAGCACATGCCAACACAAGAGTGAATCAACTAACAAGCAAGAGCAACCACAAGTGTGACTTAACAAACAAGCATTGACAAAACAAAGGTCAGCAAGGGTGGAAACGCGAACAGTGAGAAACGCGAGCGAATGTGCAGTGGCGAATGCCATGAAGTAACGCGTGTCCATTAAATAAAAGAAGCAACAAGCAAACATACATAAAGACAACGCATAAATAATTACAACGGAATCAGCAACGAGCACGAGCCAATGCGCGTGTGGAGTAGCCAATGAACACACACAACAAGCAAGTGAAATCCAACATTGTCACTAACCATAGATAAATTGAAGGGTGCAATGTTGACCAAACACGAGTGAACTGAAGGAAGAACTGACAATCAAGCTCAAGCTAAAACGCAAGCAGAAGCAACTGAAACCCGAAGAAAAGTGTACAGCACAATGCCCCGCGTCTACGACAAATCAGAACCTCCTTTTCTCATGGCGGGAGGAGACGTAGCTCAATGTTTCACTCCACACCTTGAAGTATCGCCCCCAGCGGCGCAGATTGACGATTGGATCAAGGGCCTCAAACGGCACTGGTGGCTGGAAGCATTGGACAATTTCTTGAAAGCCAACGGTGAACAAAGAGAAAGAAAATGTCTGGTGCTCCTCCTCCATCTGGTGGGTCCTGGGGGCCGATGCCCAATTAGAACATTTTCCAAAGAAGAAGCGGACATCTATGATAGACTCCAAGAGGAGCTCTGTGCCCATCTCAATGCACAGGCAGATGTGGATCACAATCGCATGGTCTTCAACACAGCACGGCAGGAACCAGGCGAACCATTGCCACATTTCATCACTCGGTTGCAAAGTCTGGTACAAGGCTGCCATTTCAACACGTTTACTAATGAGGATGCTGTTCGGCTCCGAATAATTGAAGGCTGTGGAAACCCCGAAACAAAGCACAAAATACTGAGAGGGCATTGGTTGCTAAAGGAAATTATCGAGAAAGCCGAAATTGGAATGCAAGTCCAAGCAAGAGACAAGCTGATGGATGTGCATCTGAGTGCAAAGCTTCGAGATACCTGGGAAGAGAGAACCCAGAAATCCAACAAACACAAAAGGAGAGAGAGAGAAGGCAGACCAGCGAAAAGACAACGGGGGAGACACAGTGACAAGGAAAGTGACAAGGAGTACTCGGAGTCAGATTACTCAGCATGCGACCACTCAGAATCAACCAAAGATCACTCAGAGTCCACCATCCAAATAACAACTCCCAGGAGTTATTCATCCCCCAGGAGTCCCGCAAGGGGCCATGCAAAGTATGACACACGCTACTCTGACGAGGAGGGAGCGTCCAGTGGGACAGATTGCACTCCTGGACAAAATGGCATTCTGCACAACAAGTCGGGGAGAAAGACAAACCATAGAAGAAGGGGCCGCAATGGTCAACACCGGAAATCGACGCCGGAACATCACTCGCCAAGGAGTGAAGATGAGTCAGAGGAAACAGCTAGCAGGAGCACACACCACCAACAGATCAGAGATATTAGAGCACCAAACAATCGGGAAGGAGAACCAGATCGCACAAGACGGACTAGTCCCTCACAACAACAACAAGCAAGAAAAGATCCATACATCCATGGGCCCCGCGACAATGAAGAAACAGAGCGGAGATGGGTAACCTCAGGCGAGAAGGACGAAGAGGCAAAAGCTTGGGATCAAGCACAAGGAACAAGCACGGAATCTTCAAACAATCTCCCAAATGAGACAACATTGAAGATGTTCCAACAAAGACACACGGAGAAGCTTTTCAAAGACAATTCCGAGGTGGAAAGCAGCTCGTCACGGACTACCCGGTTCCGAAGACCACCTGGTAAGACATTCTCAAAGGAACACTCACAGAGGGAACTGACGGAGCACCCCTCTGATTCAGAAAGCACGTCGGTCCGATCCTTTGAGTCGGCAGAGTCGTGGTCCCGACAACGACCACACGCAACATTCTTAAAGGAACATTCTCAGAGGGAAGTGACGGAGAACCCCTCTGATTCAGATAGCATTTCGGTCCGATCCTTTGAGTCGACGGAGTCGTGGTCCCGACAACGGCCATGGCGCCAAGCACCTGAACACATCAGCGAACCAAGGGACACTCTTCCCGTCAAGAGCGACATGTATCACACCAATGTCAATGCACACTCGATCACTCCACCAGACAACCTGTCACCTCGATCACAGGTGCATCGCGACACAAATACTACACCGTCACCCCGGATAGGGGCAGCAAGGTTGACTCGAAGGTCCTGGTCCTGGTCCTATAAAATGGAAACAGACATTGTGGCTATTAGCACCCAAATAAAGACGGACCAACCAGTCGATCTGCAAAGGAAGCCGGACACGTCAGGAGAGCCAAGTCATCATCGGATGAGAACGAAACACACAAATACCCAGCCGGTTCCAAGGTTTGCCTGTTCTAGGCGCGAGCAGGAGTGGGAGAGACAACCCGAGACAGCCAATCAATCTCCAAGCCATACCAAGGTGACCTCCACAGTTCATACCCCACTGGCTGGCATCCCAGACTGGAAACCGGAAGACAGTGTTGTTCTTGACCTGACAAGGCAAAAGGAAGTAAAAATACATGCAGACACTCGGAAGGGAACTAGAATTACATCCCCTTGGAAAAGAGGCCGAGCGTCACGTGAGCACGAGTCACAAAGGAGGACAGACTGCCGATATCAAACTGAGCTCTCCCTAGGCACCTCAGACACTGAAGGCTCCATCTGTCCAGACTTCAGCAGCAGAGCTTGTCTATTCAAGGACGAACCAGTGGTGATCACGAAGAAGAAAGGAACCATGTTGACTGCGGAGTCCGAGCAGCGGCAAGTCACGAGAAACATCTCACACTTTAAGGAACTGTCACGGGACACCTCCAGAACCCTGATGAGTGAAATGGACACTCCCAGTTCGGATGAACTGCATTCAGATGATCATGAGAGCACTGCTCCGATCATTGAGACACCGAGTACTAATAGTCTGAGAGCCAGGTCGCCACGACCTCATCGTGACATACGTCCACCCAAGAGACTGATCGTAGAGACGGGCTGAGAAGTCAGTATGTTTTGTTTGTTTTGTGACAAAGGGGGGAGATGTTATGAAGTTAGCATGCTAGTAGTTGGGAGTGGGTGGAGCTAGGGGGCCAGAGGAAGAGGAGGAGCGGACACAGGAAAAGGGCAGTTAGAGTAGGGACAGGGCATGAGTAAGATGTATGAAATAAAGCTCCAGTTTAGACAACAATAAGTGTCTGTGTTTATTGTAGCAGGATGCTACACCCTGGTGGGGTGTTTGTAAATGGTACCAGAGCCCGGAATGCACAGTTGCCTCACCAGCCACCTAAAGTGTATACAGGGGCATAACCTGCGTCCAGCATCTCTGAGAGAAGGGCCGGATATGAGATGGGTGTGTGGAAAGTTTCTGTGTGCGCGCGTGCATGGCCAGTGTCTTAAGACTGTCCATCACAATTAGGGGTCCAGTCTTTTTACTGACGCACTGGCCGTGAAGATGAGTGACCTACTGATTCCCGTCAAATATATGCAGCCCTCATACATGACCATTCCACTGTCCCCCAAAAGTGTGGGGCGATGTATGAATGAGATTCCATCCTCAGAGACGTGTGCTTGCAATGCGGTAACTCCACTAGAAGGCCATCCACGCGCGCCTGCCCCTCTTCCCGCCACTGACAGCATCTGGTCGCCCAGGGAAGGAGCTGCTATTCTGATATATCCATGGGACCTGCATAAATACCACGGCAGCCTAAACCAAGCAGACCAGCCACGGCCGCCCCCAAGCTCCAACCAATGCCATGCTGTTTGGATGCCTGCTCTCTGACTGAGCAAATGCAATGGGTGTCTGCCCTCACAACCGCCCACCTGTGAAGAAAGTCTTTGTGAGCCAGATCTGAAGAAACAGTTACTTACCTGTGACAACGACCTTTCTAGCAAACACTCTACCTACCTGCAGGCTGTTCACCCACGAGGAGCCCCAAAGGCACAAGTCTGGATCTGGACATTTTTCTGCAGCGGCCCTGCGCTGGCAGGTGGTGCCAAGAACGTGTGATATATGACTGATGTTGTTTTAAATGATCTTTTTCTAGATACCCCTGTTGAAGTAGTGTCCCGAAATGCATTGGGTTTTTAAAATAAAGCGCGGCATGTGGAACACTTGACGCTCCTGCGTATTTTGTGAAAGACTGCAAATGGTCAAGAAAATGAGTAAAATGGACTGAATATATCAAGGATGAAAAAAGAAGTGAAAAGTGGAGTAACTAAGGAGTTACATATGAATTTGATTCATTGGATTCGTTTGGCAGTGCAGCTTAGAAGGGAGCCAAGGGGTTCCTTCATGTTCGGCTTTCTAATTGCTGCGCTATGGGTCGGAGCACGCCTGTACATGGTGAAATGAAGAAACTGAAATGTAAAAAAGTTAAATGAAATGGATAACACGGGAGTGAATCTCACCACCTTTGTCTTGCATAATCAGAAGTCTGCCGTATAGATACAGCTGGCATATGTCGAGTGATTCCTTGATCATAAAGCTGGCCTGAACGGATCCTATACCTAAACCGAGCCTCTACATACACAAGGCCTGTGAATATTCAAATATCTTACAAAATAAAGCCCTGCTATGTTCTGAGTCTTGTCAGAAAGGTGGCACAAGCAGAGCCAAGCTAGAATCCAAAAGCTGACAAAATATGAGGACTGGCAAAATCAGAGAGGCTATTATCAGACCAATGATAAAAGATGAACGCTGCCATAATTTGGTGCCTCACTGCACGGCGCTGTGTGGGAAAAGTGGCTTCTTTACTGGACAAGTAGATTTCAAGTTCAAGTTCAAAAGACCTTTATTCGAATTTCATAAAATTCATAAAAGTACCGAACACAGCAAAAACATACATATACATGTAATACAAACAATTATATAAATAGCATTCCATGATAACAAAGTAATTCATACAGTGATTGAGCAGTAAATTTCATTTCTTATAAAATTTTACAGTAGTATCATTGTGACTAGTTTCTGATTTCAGGGACTTTCCATTGTCTTGCGTGCACGTATGGCTAGTCTTAAAAAAGTGCTAGTGCGAAAGGTCAGTTCATCGGTATCCAGGGTAAGCAGCAACATATAAGATTCTTGGAGTGTGAGAGGTCTATGTTTTCTAAAATATGGGGTTAAAAGCCATTTAATATATCTCACATAAAATTTACAGAAAAATAGAAAGTGCAGGTCATCTTGAGTGCTTATACCATCGCAAGGGCATGGAGTAAGGTCTGTACTATGTCGGTACCCCAAAGGAAAAGACAGCAAAAATTTCACAGTTCCAGCCCTTAAACGAAACAATAGAGATCGCTCCCAGTTTGACATAGGGAGGGAAAGGTAGGGCGGCAGAATTTGCATACAGAGACCATTTCCTATGTATTTCTTGACCCTTGATTTCTGAGATTCTCTTCCTTTGCGCCCATTGCGATAAAGTGCATAAAGTGCTTTTTGTACCTCGAATTTATCCTTTGGTTCAATTGCCATTGGGTCAGTGAACAAAATGCCTCTACCAATTTCATTAAGTGATTTAAGAACTTCTTTAAACCAAGGAATCTGCATACCATATTCACAATTTAGGCAGTCCTTGATGATATTTTGTGTAAGGACAGCAGCATCATTCCTCCAGATTCTAATCCAGAAGAGAGCTGGTCTTGCTTTGATAAAATCACTTATATAGGGGAGGTTAAGTTCATTATGACAAATAAAATCAGAAGAGGAAATCGGTGCACCCAGCACTTTTCTACAGAAACGATTTTCCTCTCTTTGGATACAGATGCTACTATCCGATCCCCAAACTTCAGCTCCATACGTAGCGACAGGTGAACACTGTAATTTAAAAATCTTTACAATAGCCTTTGAGGCACCAATTTTCTTTGGGCGGGGGAGACTTAGAACAGAATTGTTGGCTTTCGAGAACTTGCTCGTGGCGTGGGCCAAGTGCCCACTCCATGAGCTGTTCGCAGCGAAAACCAACCCCAAATAAGGAAACTTATGAACAGATTCTAGTTTATCTGTTCCAATTCGAACTGTACTGAGTTTCCTTTTGCCCGGCCCACAGGACATAATAAAAGACTTTTAAAAATTTACTTTCAGGTCCAGTCCCTCCATAAAATTTACAAAACTATGTACAAGCAGACGTAGAGCATTAGGTGTGCGAGCCATAAGGACAGCATCGTCTGCATATAAAAGCACAGGTAGGGGATTGCCTAGAATTGTTGGGACATCAGGGGTGGCTTTTTTTAAACAATTAGACAGGCCATTGATATAAATGATAAACAACAGGGGTGCTAAAACGCACCCCTGTCTCACCCCCCTCCCTATCTCAATAGCTCCCGAGACCTCTCCGCCCATCCCGATACGTACCCGTGCTTTCAGGTCAGTATGGAGATAGGCTAAAAATCTAACGAGAGTGGCATCAAGGCCATTGGACAGGAGGATTGACCAAAGCTTAGATCTATTCACAAGATCAAATGCGGATGAGAGATCCATAAAAGCTAGGTAGGCAGGGGATGAGCGGGCAATGCAATATTTATCGATTATCAATTTGAGATTTAAACATTGCTCCACTGTTCCTACCCCGCTCCTGAACCCCATCTGACAGGGATCTAAAAAGTCAGTATCAGCCGCCCATTCCAATACCCTATTATAAATTATACGTCCTAGTATTTTTAAAGTATTATCCAGAAGGGAAATGGGACGATAATTTGCTGGGTCTGATCTGTCTCCCTTTTTGTAAATAGGAACGATGATACTAGTAGCCCAGGTGACAGGCATGGCTACTTTTGGGAGACTATTAAAGATGTTAAGGAGTATTGGTGACCATAGCTCGACATTGTGTTTGATAATATCGATAGGAAGACCGTCTGGTCCGGGTGCCTTGTTGCCTAGGCTCTCTTTTATGGCTTTCCTAACTTCTTGATCCAAAATCTGTAAACCCTCTGATTGACCTGTATTAGGGAGAGATTGCTCATCAGAGGGGGCAGCATAAATTTTAGAAAAATGGGTCTCCCAGGCTGCACTTGTTATATTGCAGCTGATTTGCGTAAGCTCTTTGCCCATTTCCCTCGTTCTCCTGACAGCCGACCAAAATGGGCCGCTGCCACCCAGGTTGGCGCTAATAACCAGCTTTTCCCAATGTTCGGAGAGCAAGTTTGCCTTCCTTTCCGATATTTTATCTTTGTAGTTTTTCCTGGCGGCTCGGACTACAACTTTGCACCTAGGTTTGGCAGAGAGTGCCTTTCTTAATTCTCTGTTGGCCAGGGAGCAAGATGAATCAAACCACCGTGGCTCTTTGCATTCATTAGGAAGTGGGACTGACAGGAGGGTTTTAATATTTGAGCATAAAGCTTCAAAGTCTACAATCAATTTTTCGTTATTTGTACTTGGGGACGAACAAGATTTCAACAAATCGGGATATGTCTCCTGAACAGTATCTATAATGGCCCCACAATCAATTCCCCTCCATTTTAAGCGAAGGCCATCAATTGAGGGTGTAATGTCCCTTGCCCCATTTAGATTCATAAAAATTGGACTGGGTACAAAATTAAAAGTAACTAACAATGGATTGTGATCGCTGAAAGACGTTTGCACCACAGAAGTTTTAGTTATACAATCTGTTAGCAGTGGTGATGTAAATATGTAATCGATAATTGAACCGCTATCCCTGCCCTTGAACGTAGGGGCATAAGGAAAATTCATATCATACCCTACACTCATTACATCAGCAAGATCAAAATCGGATAGTATTCTAATCAGTTCCAATCCCCTGCGGTCATCAAAATAAACAGAGTTAGTAGATCCATAGTTCTCTATAAGTTTCACGTTAAAATCACCCCCTATCAGAATGCCAGTCTTTGTATCTACTGATAAGGAACAATCAATCATATTTAGAACCTTAGATAATGCAACAAAGTTTTTGTTCGGTACACCATAAAAATCATTGTTGTAAAAATTAATTAAATAAATCGTGGTCTTTGATTTTAGTTTATATTCAAGGATTTGAATATTGGGATTAGCAAGGTTATCTAGCTTCAGATCTCTGATTATACCACCAGCCAGGATTCTAATCCCCATAAAAAGACCACCCACTGCTCGACCGAAACTAGGTTTTGCTGACGTCAGGCTAAAGCAGTGGTAGCCTTCAATGTACAAATTATCCACAGCCCAAGTTTCTTGGAACATAAGTATGTCCGCATCATTAATTAGTTCAATCCATGCAGGGTCCGAGAGCTTGGATTCTAAACCTGCAACGTTCCAGCTTAGTATTGATAAACCATGTTTGGTTCCATGTTTGACAAGTCTGTTCCCAGTATTCCCATTATTGTGGTGAAGTAGTTCATTGGAAGTGGGCAGAATACTGTCAGACGATATAGTTTCTGTAGAACCAATCTGGTCCTGGTACAATACAGCTGGAGTTGTGAGACCCTCTGAATTACAAACTTTCACATCGCTGCACATTTCGTTATTGGCCGATATACTCAGTAAATCCTGTTCGTCTAGGGTAGATAAATAATCGAACCGATTGTGAGTGGGGATGTTATACATTGACCTAACTTCAGTCATCGGTGTAAACTGGAACGGATTAGAGACTGGGTAAGGCCTATCTCTGTAATTGTTCTGATGCATGGTTGGAGCTTGAAAGTAATGCGGAAGGTTGGGAGTTGGAATTGGCATTGGGGGTTGAGGATGCCAGTTACGGCTGTTAATGTGGATGGCGTTGGGATTCTGATTCTGAATAAAAAGGGGTGATTTGATCCTTGCTCCAAAGTTCAGATCTTGAAAAGGATTTGTGGGGTGATTAGCCGTGGCTTGTTCAGGGGGTATCAGATGTCTGTAAAAGTATCCTAAGGGAAGGAGTGTGATGTTAAATTCCCAGGGCGTTGGTAGAGGGGCACTGGCAAGAGTTTTCTCTGCCCATTGTGGATTTCTAAAACTTATGGTGACACAGTCGCCCTCAAATTTTTTCCTGAGTGGGCCTATCCAACCCACTCGCTGGGTGTTAATAATCTCCCTTGCACCATCAATAGGGTAATTGCAATTGGCAATTAGCCAGTGCAAGGTTTTATTTTTGAGAGATGTGGGATTTTCGTCCTGATCCTTCCTTAACTTGGTAACGTTTACTAACACTAATACATATGCGCCGCATTCCGGTGGAAGGTTAATGCGGGCAGGGACTTGCCTAGCTGTTTTTAATATTGGTTGGACCATGATAGGGCTACTTGTGGAAATTGCAGACTGACCTATGGTAGTCCCATTTGGAGGTTTGGTGTTAATATTGGTGTTAGTGCCAAGGTCCTTCCTTTTGTCTGGGGCTGCGTTATTGGTATGCAGTGTTGATGTTTTTTTCTGACTAGTGGTTGGACCATTTGAATTAACCAATATGGCAGGTGAAGCTTTGTGTACAGTGTTTGTGTTTGTTGGAGGTGCCTGAGGAGTATTAGATTTGGTGCCTGCTGTTTTAGTGGTATTACTATTATTTGTGCTCTTTGCGGGACATTCCTTCAGAAAATTCTTAATAGGGATACTCAGTTCGGCTAATTGTTTTTCTATCCGAGTAAGCCTACTTTCAATGGGGGATACATAGGTACTTAATAATTCCCCCAACCTTTCCAACATAGGGTCATGTGCATTGTCAGTATTATCATTGGTATCCATTGTTCTGCCCTGCTGAACCATTTCACTTTCATCCCCTTGAGAGATTACCGTGACCCTACTCGCATTGTGGTTAGGGACAGAATTGGTGTTTTTCCCAGACTTTCTTTGTAACCGGCCATATTTCCTGACCTTTGTAGTCCGGGGCTTCGGTGCATGTAATTTTTGTTTTTGAACGGCACCCTCGCGTCTGCCTCTCAATTGCCTGGTGTTGTCAGCAGATATTGCTTTAGGAGAGGGGTTGATGAGTAGATCTGGGGTTTTTTCTAAATCCGTACTGATATCGGTGTCTGAATCTAACAGGGGAATAGAAGCTGAGAGGTTAACCTCACTTGGAATAGTGTGAATGTCAGCACATACATTAAGTAGGGGTCTGATGTTATTTGGCATAGCCTGTGCAGGTGTAGTGGCAACGGCAATAAGGCCAAGGGAAGAGCGTTTGGCGTGAGCCAGATCTTGTGATACCCTGCGTTCTAGAAGGCAAATGCCCTGATTGATGGCGTCATTGGCTTTAGTTATGAAATGGTCAATAGGGCCAGTCACTGGGCCAGCCCCAGTGGCAGCTGTTTTGCTGCGAGTGCCCCTTGGAGACATGCTGAAAATTGCTTACCCTTGGTCAAGAGAGTAGATAACTACACAGTACAGGGAGCAAGATTGTTAGAGACAGCGGGCAGATAGTCCCAACCGCAGTAAACAACAGTATTTACAGTATCAACGGTCCCTAAATTGGGGGTGACAACACAGTAAAGTGGACCGATGAGTCAAAGAGAGTACCTTGTGATGGAAACGTTAGGGGGGTGGCCCCGTCCCGTCCTCCTCGTGCCACAGAGGGCCCGCCCTTTGCCCGGGCTTGGCCCCGGGCGCTCCCGCGCGTGTCTCGCGGGGCGAGAGGGGGTGTCAGCCTTTTACAGGCGCCTCCGGGCGCTCTCTGCGCGTCACGAGCGCGCTGCCGCCCCACTGCCTGCTGGGGGTTGTGGTTCGCCTGGTCCCGGTGTGCTCCTGGCGTCTCCCGGCGTGTGGGCTCTCACTGCCGTTCACCTCACGGCTCCGCCCGATGGCGGTTCAACAGGTAAGTGACCGGTGTTCCCCCCTGTGCTCCCGGGGGTCAGCCTTTTACAGGCGCCTCCGGGCGCTCTCTGCGTGTCACGAGCGCGCTGCCGCCCCACTGCCTGCTGGGGGTTGTGGTTCGCCTGGTCCCGGTGTGCTCCTGGCGTCTCCCGGCGTGTGGGCTCTCACTGCCGTTCACCTCACGGCTCCGCCCGATGGCGGTTCAACAGGTAAGTGACCGGTGTTCCCCCCTGTGCTCCCGGGGGGTCAGCCTTTTACAGGCGCCTCCGGGCGCTCTCTGCGCGTCACGAGCGCGCTGCCGCCCCACTGCCTGCTGGGGGTTGTGGTTCGCCTGGTCCCGGTGTGCTCCTGGCGTCTCCCGGCGTGTGGGCTCTCACTGCCGTTCACCTCACGGCTCCGCCCGATGGCGGTTCAACAGGTAAGTGACCGGTGTTCCCCCCTGTGCTCCCGGGGGGTCAGCCTTTTACAGGCGCCTCCGGGCGCTCTCTGCGCGTCACGAGCGCGCTGCCGCCCCACTGCCTGCTGGGGGTTGTGGTTCGCCTGGTCCCGGTGTGCTCCTGGCGTCTCCCGGCGTGTGGGCTCTCACTGCCGTTCACCTCACGGCTCCGCCCGATGGCGGTTCAACAGGTAAGTGACCTGTGTTCTCCGGTTCTTTGCTCCCGTCTGCTCCCTTACCCGCCTCCGCTCCAAGAACTCTTTCGTGCTGAATGTAAACTCCCAGTCCTGCTCCCTGGTCCTGCTCCCTAATCCCGCCCTCAAGAT